>NW_022987240.1:297442-306185 GCF_010094035.1 Trematosphaeria pertusa | reverse complement strand
TTTTTAACGCGCGTTAATTATAAAGGTAGCTACGCTAATTATATTAACGTTAAGTCTAGCCTTTAAGCATGTTTTCTATAAAACAGGTAGCTTTTTTAGCTTATAGAGCAACCTAGTAGGTAGGTTAAGATTCTTAAGCTACCTATCTATCTTACGTAGGTTTTCTTAAAGCTTCTAGTATTATAATTCTCTCTTCTCTTATTATATTACTCTTAGCTTTTCTACTACTAATATTAGAGTATTATAGTAATTAGTATTAGCTTAGTAAGCTACTTAAGCTTTAGTAGTAGATTAAAAGAATTATATAAAGATAAACGCGTTACGTTTATAATTAATTAATTAATTAGTATCTAGGTATATTAGTATACGCTACTTATAGTTAATCTAAATATTAACTTCTTTAAGTAGCTTATAACTAATTATTATATTATAGTAGCTAGTGTTATAATATATAAAGTAGATACGTATTTAGTAGCTTTCTAGTACTAAATTAGCTTTAAAGTATTTATCTACCTAGCTATTAGGTTATCTATTATATCTAGTAAGAGAGATAGGTTTTATACGCGCTAGCTTAACGTAGAGGTTTTTTCTAAGAGTCTAAAGGTACTTTAGGTATACTAGAACGTAGCTACCTACTCTAGTATTAATTAAACCTCTAAGCTTAATTATAAGACTATTTATAGATATTTAGTAGAGTAGAGTAAACGTAGAACTACTAAATAGCTTTTTGTGTAGGTTTATTACTCTAGTAGGTAGCTCTAGAGAGAAGACTTCTTCTAGAGCTAAGCTTTTTCTAAATTATTAGATTTATATTCTAACGTGTTATTCTTAGATACTTATAGCTTTATAGGCTCTATAGGCTTCTTTTCTAGATTAACGTTCTTAATAGCTTTCTACGTAGTAGGTACTCTAGAGTAATTATAGCTTAGGTAGCTAGATTAGTAGTATTAAAAATAGGTAACTAGCTTCTAGATTACTAGAGCTTTATTAAGTACTAGAAAACCTAAAAGAGCTAGAGGCGCGTGTTATAGTATTAACGTAATTACATTCTACTTTTTAGCCTTTCTAGTAGTAACGCGTGCTTCTCTAGAGGTAAGCTCTTAAGTAAAGTCTTAAGTAAGGTCTATATAGTAATTATAGTTATTAATATATTAATATTAGTATATACCTAACTATATACGTATATTTTCTAGTAGCTTCTTATAAAACTTCTCTACCTATTAATCTACTAGAAGCTAGCGCTTCTATATAAGGTAGAAGAAATTATTCTAAAAGTAGGTAAAGTTAGTAGCGCTTTAGTAATAAAGCTTTTAGAAATTATAATAAGTATTTAGCCTCTTATATAGGTCTCTATAGCTTCTCTCTAGCTAATTAAGAATATAATTATAGAAAACTACTATACTACTATTCTTAATAGTCTATAGTATTACTAATAGAGTCTAGTACGCGTCTTCTTTAGTTTACGTATAGATATAGGTAATAATAGTTTTCTTAGTATTTTCTAGCGTATCTTTAGTATACTAATTCTAGTTTACTTAAAGTTTATTATATAAGCTATCTCTCTACTACTTAAAAGTAATACTCTTACTATCTAATAATAAGAGTAGATCTAGAAACTTAGTAGAGCGTGTTAGTTAGCTCTCTAGTACTTATAACGCTAGAGGTATAGCTAGCTAGTATATAGAGAGGTAAGAACCTAAGATTAAATTCTCTAGTAGTAACGCGCTTAAATTATATATAATTAGAGTTATAGAAAAACGTATCGCGCGTTAAACTAGCGTAGTAGATAGTATCTAGTCTCTAGAGTAGATTAATTACGCTTATAGTTACTAGATTTTAGCGTCTTTTTTAGCTAGAGTAGTAATCTATATCTAATATCTTATATATATATTATCTCTCTTAGCAAGAGCGTTAGTAGTAATCTAGTAATATATATAGATTTATTATTTATATACTTATTATATATATAATTACCTAACTATTTTATTAATAATTTTAGCTAGCGTTTCTAGAAAGAGCTCTTAAAGCTCTTTAGTAGAGGTAGAGAGTATATATAAACCTAAGGCTAATAATAGCTCTAGTATTACTAAGCTCTAGTAGAGCCTTATAAGCTTCTAGTTAAAGTTATTATTCTAATTCTTATTAGTTATTGTGTTGTGTTACTAAATAGGGTTTTTATAATAGAAATATTAATTAGTATATTCTACTAGTAGGTTTGCTACTCTAAATTTAAGAACTATTAGAGTAAAGAGGTATTATAGAGCTAAGGTTCTGCCTCTAGATTAGCTTTATAAGAGTTCTTCTATAATATTTAGATTTATTTAGCTTTTTAATTAAGAAAGAAGTAAAGAGAGAAGGTATTTAGCTACTAGTAGAGTAGTAGGTTATTAGTTCTACTAGTAGAGTAGAGAGATTGTTAGTAGCTACTAGTAGAGTAGAGAATTATTAATTTTTTATAATTTGTAAAGAAGAAGAGAAAGGTTTTTATACGTAGAAGTTCTATAGAAGTTCTTCTATATATAGAGCTCTTAATAGCTCTCTTTAGCTTAGTACTAGTATCTTTCTACTACTAACTAGATTTACTAGTAGTCTTATACAGCGCTAAGAGGTAAGCAATTAATTAGTAACGTTAATAGATTCTTAGAGTAAGTAACTAGGCTCTTATAACTCTAATTCTTAATATAGCTATTAGTAAACGCTTCTTAATAAGGCTACTTAGTTTAGCTAGATATTATACTACCGTCTCTAGCTAAAGAGGTAGTTACCTTTAGATAATATAAGAGCTAGGTTCGCAGTCTCTACTACTATAAGCGTCTCTAAACACCTAGCTAGGTAAGTTAGCTATAGGTAGTACTATCTTTACAAGCTATAAGAATAAGAGGTGCTAGTAGAGTAGGTTAGGTTAAATTTAGCTATCTAAAGGTAAGAAGTAAAAGAAAGGCTCTAAGAGGCTCTATATATAGAGGTGCTAAGCGCTAAGGCGCTAGGCTAGGTTACGTAATAAGATTACGTAACTTAAGGTTATATAACTCTAGGTAAATCTCTAAACTAAACTATTATAATATTCTTCTCTAATATTAAACTTTATAAACTACTATACTTCTATAAGCTAGTCTATTAGTTCTAAGATTATAGGTAGTAGATATTAATTCTTTTAAGTTATCTAATTAAGCTATCTATAGTTAATATATAGTCTTAACTATCTATTCTTCTTTAGTATAAATAGTACTAGTAAGACTATTAAACTTTAGCTTTCTTAAATATATTTTTTTTATAGAAGTCTTTCTAGATATCTTTAGAGTTTCTCTCTTTACTTATAGCTAAGTAGATATATTAGTTCTAGTTTTAGCGTAGCTTTATCTTCTATAGGTATCTTATAGTTCTATAGTTTATATTTAGGTAGAACTCTATTATTCTATCTATTAAATAATAACGTAAACTTCTTATAGTTCTTTTTAACCTTCTAAGATAGTTACTCTATATTAGATTATAGCTTTTGTATCTATATAACGCTAACGTCTTAAGATTATTTTCTCGCCTATTTTGTTAAACTTATAGAGAATATTCTTCTAATCTTTACCTCTAGCTTTTAGTAAGCTCTTAGGTAGTATCTTGCTCTAGCCTTCTATACTACTCTAGGCCTTTTCTAGAGTTTTAGCCTAATCTAACTAATATTAGAGTTATATCTTTATAGCTAATCTAGCTCTAGAAGTATATCTATATTTTCTAGTTCTATAATATTATAGAACTATTATTTCTATATTCTCTAGATATCTAATACCTATACCTTAGTTTCTAAGTAAATCTATTCTTAGCTAAAGGTAGATAGCTAGTTATCTATAAGTTATACTTAGTATAGCTATTATTTTTCTTAAAATAGTATATTCTATAGTTTTACTAGACTAGTAGAAATATACGTTTTTACTACTCTACTATCTATATAAGCTATAAACTTCTTATTCTCTAGTGTAGCTTTTACGCGTAGCGTTCTAGTTTTTAGAGTAATAATCTTACCTATAGTCTAAATAGAACCTTCTTAGGCTAGACCTCTATCTTAAGAGCCTACTAGTTTTTTAACTTTAAGAGAGTAGCTAGTACTAATCTCTATTTCTTTTCTACTATATATACTAGGTATCTTTCTAGTAAGTATATAGTCTAGTAGAGTTTTATATATTTATTCTTAGCTCTTTTTCTATAGTATAGGTACTTCTATTCTAGAAAGTACTATCTATAGTTAAGCGTATAGTAGTTAGAGTATTAAGCCTTCTATTCTATAGTTTAGTATTATTCTTAGTAGTATTAGTATTCTATAGTATACTAATTCTATAGTTTAGCGTAATATTCTTTACTATAGACTTTCTTAACTAGTTCTAGTATTACTATTTAGCTAGTATCTCTAGAGCGTAGGTCTATATACGTAGCTACTTAAATTTCTTCTTTATCTAGTCTCTATATACTAATAGCTATCTTAACTATTACTTTACCTTCTTTTCTATAGACTACTAGTAGGTAAGCTTAGTAGACGTAGTTATAACCTAGGTAGTCGCTCTTATATAGCTAGTATAGCTTCTACTATAGGCGTGCTTTAATTTTCTAGTTATATATAAATAGTCTAAAGAGTTCTTTCTCTTATAATAGTTTAGTTAGGTATATCTTATAGAAGAGATTCTTATACTTACCTCTTTCTATATACCTTAGTTACTACTATTTAGCTTTCTAGGCTCTAGAGTAGTTTATAGAGAAGTCTTAGTATATCTTCTAGATATACGTATATACTTCTTTATTTATAAGATATTCTACTACTCTAGCTACTTTCTTAAGAGCGTTTAATACCTTCTAGAATTTATTATTAGTAAATAGAATATTCTAGTATATGTAATAGTCTAACTTAGCTTCGACTTAGTACTTTAGTCTAACTCGGCTCCGCCTAAGTTACATAACTCTGCCTAGCGCCTTAGCATAGGCACCCTGTATATATAGAGAGCTCTTAGAGTATTCTTCTACTTCTTACCTTTAGATAGCTAAATTTAACCTAACCTACTCTACTAGTACTCTATTCTTATAGCTTGTAGAGATAGTGCTACCTATAGCTAACTTACCTAGCTAGGTATTCTAGAACGCTTATAGTAGTAGAGACTACGAACCTAGCCCTTATATTATCTAAAGGTTAATACCTCTTTAGCTAGAGATAGTAGTATAATATCTAGCTAAACTAAGTAGCCTTATAAAAAGCGTTTACTAATAGCTATACTAAGAATTAGAGCTATAAGAGCCTAGTTACTTACCTTAAGAATCTATTAACGTACTAATTAATTGCTTACCTCTTAGCGCTATATAAGACTACTAGTAGATCTAGTTAGTAGTAGAAAGATACTAGTACTAAGCTAAAGAGAGCTATTAAGAGCTCTATATACAGAAGAACTTCTATAAAACTTCTACGTGCGAAAACCCCCCCCCCTTTACAAATTATAAAAAATCGATAATCCTCTACTCTGCTAGTAGAGCTAATAACTAGCTGCTCTGCTAGTAGCTAAATACCTCCCCCCTTCGCTTCTTTCTTAATCGAAAAGCTAAACAAATCTAAACACTATAGAAGAACTCTCGCGAAGCTAATCTAGAGGTAGAACCTTAGCCCTATAATACCCCTTTACTCTAATAGTTCTTAAATCTAGAGTAGTAAACCTGCTAGTAGAATATACTAATTAATATTTCTATTACAAAAACTCTGTTTAGTAATACAACGTAATAACTAATAAGAATTAGAATAACAACTTTAACTAGAAGCTTATAAGGCTTCGCTAGAGCTTAGTAATACTAGAGCTATTATTAGCCTTAGGTTTATTTATACTCTCTACCTCTACTAAAGAGCTTTAAGAGCTCTTTCTAGAAACGCTAGCTAAAATTATTAATAAATTAGTTAGCTAATTATATATATAATAGGTATATAAATAATAAATCTATATATATTACTAGATTACTGCTAACGCTCTTACTAAGAGAGATAATATATATACGAAAAATCTAATATAGGCTACTATTCTAGCTAAAAAGAACGCTAAAATCTAGTAACTATAAGCGCGATTAACTTACTCTAGAGACTAGCCTACTATACTAGTTTAACGCGTAACGCGTTTCTCTATAACACTAATTATATAAGATTTAAGCGCGTTACTACTAGAGAATTTAATTCTAGATTCTCGCCTCTCTATATACTAGCTAGCTACACCTCTAGCGTTATAAGTGCAAGAGAGCTAATTAACGCACTTTACTAAGTTTCTAGATTTACTATTATTATTAGATAGTAAAAGTATTACCTTTAAGTAGTAGAGAGATAGCTTATATAATAAACTTTAAGTAAACTAGAATTAGTATACTAGAGATACGCTAGAGAATACTAAGAAAACTGTTATTATCTATATTTATATGTGAACTAAAGAAGATGTGTACTAGACTCTATTAGTAATACTATAAATAATTAAGAATAGTAGTATAGTAGTTTTCTATAATTATATTCTTAATTAGCTAGAGAAAAGCTATAAAGACCTATATAAAAGGCTAAACGCTTACTATAATTTCTAAAAGCTTTATTACTAAAGCGCTACTAACTTCGCCTACTTCTAGAATAATTTCTTCTACTTTATATAGAAGCGTTAGCTTCTAGTAGATTAATAGGTAGAGAAATTTTATAAGAAGCTACTAGAAACTATACGCACGTAGTTAGATATATACTAACGTTAATACGTTAATAACTATAACTACTATATAGACCTTACTTAAGACCTTACCTAAGAGCTTACTCTAGAAGAAGCATGCGTTACTACTAGAAAGACTAAAAAGCGTAATATAATCGCGTTAATACTATAACGCGCGCCTCTAGCTCTTCTAGGTTTTCTAGTACCTAATAAAGCTCTAGTAATCTAGAAGCTAGTTACCTATTTTTAATACTACTAATCTAGCTACCTAAGCTATAATTACTCTAGAGCTTCTACTGCGCAGAAAGCTATTAAGAACGTTAACTTAGAGAAGAAGCCTATAGAGCCTATAGAGCTATAAGCACCTAAGAATAACATGTTAGAATATAAATCTAATAATTTAGAAAAAGCCTAGCTCTAGAAGAAGTCTTCTCTCTAGAGCTACCTACTAGAGTAATAAACCTGCGCAAGAAGCTATTTAGTAGTTCTACGTTTACTCTACTCTGCTAAATATCTGTAAACAGTCTTATAATTAAGCTTAGAGGCTTAATTAATATAGAAGCGGGCAGCTACGTCTTAGTACACCTAAAGTACCTTTAAACTCTTAGAAAAAACCTCTATATTAAGCTATTGCGTATAGAACTAATCCCTCTTACTAAGTATAATAGACAACCTAATAGCTAGGTAGACAAATACGTTAAAGCTAATTTAGTACTAGAAAGCTACTAAATCTACACTTACTTTATATATTATAATACTAGCCGCTATAATACAATAATTAGTTATAAGTTACTTAAAGAAGTTAACGTTTAGGTTAACTATAAGCAGCGCGCACTAATATAGCTAAACACTAATTAATTAATTAATTATAAACGTAACGCGTTTATCTTTATATAATCCTCTTAATCTACTACTAAAGCTTAAGTAGCTTACTAAGCTAATACTAATTACTGCAACGCCCTAATATTAGTAGTAGAAAAGCTAAGAGTAATATAATAAGAGAAGAGAGAATTACAACGCTAGAAGCTTTAAGAAAACCTACGCAAGATAGATAGGCAGCTTAAGAATCTTAATCTGCCTACTAGGTTACTCTACAAGCTAAAAAAGCTACCTATTTTATAGAAAATATACTTAAAGGCTAGACTTAACATTAACATAATTAGCGCGGCTACCTTTATAATTAATACGTGTTAAAAAGATACTATAATTAGGCACCTTAGTATCTATAAGGTTAATTAGCTTATTACTAATAGAGAGAAAACCTCTACTACTAATCTAGAGAAGAAACTCTACTAACTAGTTACCTAAAAGCTTCTATCTCTAGAATATGCTAGCGTAACTATAGCCTATTTCTTAAAAAAGAATTCTAATACTTTGCTGCTATATAGAGAGGGTGTAGATTACGATATTAAGCTTATAGTAGAAAATACCTTAATAAATAGTTCTCTTTATAGTATATTACTAGAGTACCTATAGTTAGTATAGAATTATCTAGAAGACTATCTTTATTGTAGCTTTATTATTTATAGTAATATATTATACGCGTTACTAGTTCTATTTACTAAGAAGCTAGGTAGAGAATAGAGGTTCTGCGTTAACTATTAAAAGCTTAACGCTATTATAAAAAAAGACGTCTACTCTATCTCTCTTATCTAGAAAACGCTTACACGCCTGTCGTGCGCTAAGGTCTTTACTAAGTTAGACGTAAGGTAAGCTTTCTACTAGATCTAGCTTAATAAGTTAGTAGAGAACCTAACGTCTTTTTATATATAGTATAGTAACTATAAGTATTAAGTTCTACCTTTTAGGCTCTATAATAGCTCTGCTACCTTTTAGTAATATATTAATAAGGTGTTATATAGCTTACTAGACAATTTCTATATAGTATATATTAATAATATTCTTATTTACTTAGAGAATTCGCTTAAGCACAAAGCTTATATTACCTAGATACTTAATTAATTACATAAAGCTAGGTTGTAAGTAGATATTAAGAAATCTAAATTTACTATTAAAAGTACTAAGTTTCTAGAATTAATTATAAGTACTAA
>NW_022987240.1:296991-297432 GCF_010094035.1 Trematosphaeria pertusa | reverse complement strand
CTTTAATTATTTCTAGGTTTCTATAATTTCTACTAAGCCTTCTTAAAGAATTATAGCTAGATTGTCTACCCTCTTACTAAGCTACTAAAATAGAGAGTATAGCATACCTTTAGAGAAATTAAGCTCGCGGTATTTTAGCAGGTTAAGAATCTTATACTATCTAATACTATACTAGCTTATTACTTTCTCTATTGCTGTATAAGAGTAGAAACGAACGTATTAGATAGCGTAGTTACTAGAGTTCTTTTATAGCTTTAAGAAGATAGCATCTAGAGACTAGTAGCTTTCTTTAGTAAGATAATAAATACTATCTAGATAAACTATAGTATTTATAACAAAGAAATACTAGTAGTTATTCTTAGCGTATAGAAGTAGAGAAGCTAGTTAATTAGCTTATAAGATCTAGAGCCTTTTATAGTATTAACTAACTACTAAGCCTTA